>NC_065447.1:130957314-130999164 GCF_917563875.1 Diabrotica virgifera virgifera | reverse complement strand
TTTGAGCTCCACACAATCGTTAAGTTATCGACGAGATAGAATTACCACCCACACACTATTGCTCATCCAATGTATTATACATGTTTGGACTTTTCACACGGAATCAGCGATTTTATTTTGTTAGGTATTTATTCTCTGCAGTTTTGTCTAAGGGAGCGCGGGAGCGGGTGTTTGTTACTTTTCTAAAGGGATTTTTTGTTTTATATGTAAGAAGACATGAAAGAGTGCATTTTTGTTAACTTCCGGCCCCAATTAAAATAATTTATATACATAGATACTTATACGAAATTATACCCCGACTTACGCGAATTCGACTTACGCGATTTTCGCTCGGTCCCACCTATCGCGTAAGTTCGGGGTATTACTGTATGTATAATGTATAAATAAACTTATTTAGAATACTTTGTAAGCGTTAAGATATTTTATTTTTTGCATGAAAACCGCGCGTCATGTGAAAAAAGGGAAGATAGATTTTCTGTCCCAAATTGAACGAGGAATTCAAAAATGATTTTTAATCTGAAATGTCTCAGAGGCGTACTATTTTTTTCTTTAAAAGAATTTAGACCATTACCCGTATGCGCGCCAATGACGAATATAAAATTCTTAGCTGTATGTCAAAAAATGCGCAATAACTACTCCCTAAAACCTATAAAATTTTAATTGCATATCTCAACTTGTTTTAGAGCAATAATAAATCGTCAGTTTGTAAAAAAAAATTCAACACCCCGTATCTCCGAAACTATTTTTCGACATACGTCGATAAAACAAACTGTTATTATTTTTTTATGTAGAATTGCCCACTGAAAGCTTGTCAGACTTATTTAGAAACACACTGTATAAAAATTTCAAAAGGGTTTAAAAATTTGAATTCTGCGCCAAAAATTTTGTGAAAAATAACATGTTATAGGCAATAAAATAAACCTACAAATTAAAAGAAGTTTCTACGATGCATGGTTAGAACCGAAGATATCGTCAAAAAACGAAATACTTAATACGTTTCGATTTTTTTTTGAGCTTTTGTTCAGATTCATTAGGACTCTAAAAATTGTTTTGATTTTTTTTGGGATGCACTTGAAGGAAAATCAGGCAGAGAATGATTTTGAAATTGAATCAGGAGTCAAAACGGTTGCCCACCTAATTTTGTGCCAAAAATTTTGGAAAAAATATTACGCTATAGGCAATAAAAAATCCTACAAAACGAAAGAGAAAAGAAGTTTCTGCGATGATCAGAACCGAAAATATCACCAAACAAAGAAAAAACACGTTTTACTTTTTTGGAGGGTTATGGGCCGGGCCTAGGGGTCTAAAAAATTTGTTGGTGGAGTACTTTTTGATGTAGAACAGAAGGGTATCTTTATTTTTGGAATATCGCTGGGGCATTTTCACTATCTTAACCGAGGGCTAGCCCCAATTTGTGCACATCAGTCTACCTAAAGGTGAAGTTTTCGTATGTCGAAACAGAATTAAAAATAATTAAATACTATAAACTGGGATCCACCCGGTTTATGAAATTATGCCTTGACTATGTAATTTCACACCTCTAGCAATAGAACCTCGCTGAGCTGAATATTATTAAGTCTCTTAGAAATATGGTAATACTCACGGTAGACAAAGACCGGTATGCTCGTTAACGAATCAAAATGTGTACCCCGACGCACATGATGTCACCTACGAAGCAACAATACAGAGTACTACGGTGTTCCAGATGTAGGATCCCGTGTCCCGGTAGATCTATTTGTGTATCGTATATCGTACGGTAGATGAACTGTTTTTACATAGCCTTTAGTTTCGATCTTTTTTTTTATTGTTTAGTCTGTTTAGTTTAGTTTTTGTGTATTAACAAAAAATATGCTGGGTTGTGCCGTACATAATTGTAAAAATTATAATCGGATGACGAAATGCAACAAATAAATTTGATCATCCAATGCTAAAAAATATTATTGAACAAATTATAGTATCTGAATTGTTGACAGCTGTGACGATAATATAATTTTACCGTCTAGAGTACGCCAATGAATTAAGTAAAACGTGTTTTTGTACCGTCTCAGACGAGATAAAAGTCGGAACGAAAAGCCTAGTTGATTATTATTCTTGGAGCGTTGATCGAACAATAATAAACAACAACGAGGTATAAGAGGTGAGTTATCCCGACTATTTTCCGCCGTCGTTTTGGTGTGTGTGACGGTTTTCCTTTTACCTATCATTTTACGAGCGTTGATCGTATTTCCCTACATGTCTTTTCCGCTGGCGAGCTGAGCGAGTTTTCCTCTCCTTATATGTCCGTTTCATATTAATAAATGTAATTCCTAAATCCACGTGATCGTCGATAGTATACATTCATGTACCAGATATCGTCACATCAATCCGAACCTAATGTTCGATAAGTAGGTTATAAATATATTTTACTAACGAAATTAACGAATAGTAATTAAGGCTAATTATCTTATCATTTGTAATGTTTTGATTCTAAAATAAATGTCTTAAAAAAGCGAACCTTCTGTCTTCGGCTCAATTTTGCTTACCTGGGGCAACAAACGCAACGATCACGTTACAGAGCAAATTTTATTGTATGGGTGACATGGGTACTGGAAATACTACCTTTTGGTCTCAGTTGAGTGTGGGATATGACAAAAATAGTTTTATTAATCACCCCTGTCTTTAATTATTTTTGTTTTTGCAGATCCTCCGCATTTGATTAAACTTGCCCAAAATCATCTAAATCATGGTTTTGTCATTGACAATAAAATAATCAACAATGATTATTTTGAAGCGCTACTAAATATATCGACTTCAGAATTGACAGTTGCGCATAAATTGACACTACATCATCTCTGTTTAAAAGGCTCTATTGTATATCTACATCTACAGTATTTTTTGAGGGACTTAAGATATGTTTGGGGTGCATGAAGTCTACACCAAATTTGGCAATCTTGGCAGAGTCTGCCCAAATGGACCTAGAATATAGAAGATTATTGTTAGCCTCTAAATTTTTAAGTAAAATCATCATTATTGAGAATCATCCCATATGGGAAATAAGCCACAATTAAAATGAAAAAAATAATTTTATTAACGTTTCGACGCCCAAATCGGGTGCCGTTGTCAAAATTCATTTTGACAACGGCACCCGATTTGGGCGTCGAAACGTTAATAAAATTATTTTTTTCATTTTAATTGTGGCTTATTTCCCATATAAATAATTAATCATAAAAATGCCACAAGGAAATAGCTTCAGAACAACATCATCCCATAATCTTACTCCTAATTGAAATACGTAAAAGACTCATAAACAAACCTAATTTTTATACAAGGCATAATGTTCCATACTTAGTTTCGGCAATAGAATGTTTTTTTCCATATTTTAAAAAAATATACAAAAGCGCAAATTTTCCATGCTATGAATTAGACTATGATACACTAATGAATCCACTTCCAATTCTAAATTGTGATATCAAAAAATATGACCCGATGATTAAAGAAAAATTCCTTATGACTACTGAACAATATGGGAAAGACCATACCTTTATATATACTGATGCCTCAAAAAACAAAGAAAGGGTAGGTTTTTGGGATATGCATCCCGAGTATTGAATATAATTTCTCCTCAAGACTTCCTGGAGCTCTAAGCATAAGCAAGGCAGAGAGTATAGCAATACATCAAGCGGTGGAAGTCGCAACTACAAAACATCTAAAGAAAGCTATAATATTTTCTGATTCGCTCAATGCAATAACCAATATTAAAACATGTAACATATCTGCTTCAGCAGATATAAGGGCCCTAAAAACAAAGAAACTTATATCTTCAGCCAATGAGAATGGCACCAAAATTCTCCTTTCCTGGATACCTGGACACTCTAATATATTTGGTAACACCCAGGCTGACATACTGGCAAAAATAGGAAGAGACCTGAATGTACCAATGGAAGTACAACTGGATTCCCAGGATGCCCTATCAGTCATCAGAGGAAAAATTATAAAAGAGTACCAAGAAAAATGGAAATCTTTAGTTCAGAAGAAGTACTAGTTCTTTCAAGTAGTAGTTCTTTAGTACAAAACAATTCAAGACTTCTTTCCCACAAAACTTTGGTATTCAAATTTTCCATATAGAAATAGAAGACACACTACCACCATCATTAGAATGCGCACAGGCCATTGTTTAACAAAACAACATCTGTATAAAATGAATATAAAAGATAATCCTTTTTGTGAATGTGGTCGCCTCGAGGATCTAAACCACATCTTTTTTGAATGCCCGATTAATGTGATTCCTAATTTTGATATATACACAAAATTCATTTCCATGAACTTCAAAACACCGCTCTCTATATACAATATTCTAAGTTCCTTAACGGAAGAATCAGTCAATGTAATTATGCGTTTTCTTGCAATTAACCAAATAAGCTTATAAACTGCATTGCGTTTTCTAGCAATTAACAAAATAAGCTTACAAATTGCAAGGCTCAACTGTTTATATGTATTCGTGTTATATGTTGCTATTTGTCATTTAATTTATGTTTTAATTTTTAATCATACTTAACCTGACCCAATTAATCTCATTTAATTATAATCATCACACCTCATCAAAAGCTTCCTTACAAGAACATAAGTCAGCGATTTTGGTATGGCTTAGAGTCAGACACGTCAAGGTCGCCTACAAATCGTGCTGGTAATCGCCTTGCAGCGAAACCAAAAACAAAAAGAAGAAGAAGAAAAGGCTCTATGAGGCAAAGAGTGAGACCTGCAGTTCAATTATTGTCAAATTCTGAAGCAAAAGCTATTTTAGTTATGCTGGAGAAAATGGACTTATGCCAAAAGATAGTTACTGGAAAGAAGGTGCTGTAATTGTTCAGCTATTTAATGATTGGTTTATGGAATGTCGCAAATCTATTGAAACTAGTGAATCTTGCGTAAGTAACAGCTCAATAGAAAGTCCTTAATTGCCAAGCGATATTTCTGCGTCAGAAGATATTTGCTTAACACAAAAAATGCTGTCTAATTTGATAGAAAAAACTGAAGGCTCGAAAAAATATCAGTCTGAAGAGGACAAAATACTTCAAAATAAATTTGTAGAAGCTCTCACTGCTTGGAGGAGGATCATCATATAACTGACGATGACATTTTGAAAGTCACATACAATTATGAGGTGAAAGAAAAAATTCATCGGGACCCTTTGAAGTATGTTGCTGGTTTTGTTGCATACAAATTCAAGCATAAATATAGTTTAGAACACCCTACAAAAACCTATGAGACACATATGGAACCAGATTGGCTACGTACAGTCTCAAGAGGTTCCCTTTTGTACCCAAACGAAGTATTGTGGGAAGCTGTACTAAAAATAGAATCATTGTTTTATACAATCCATGGAAGCTCTTTATAAAAAAATTAAAATCTTTCAACAGCTGGTACAGAAAACTTTATCTCAACTTGAGAATACCACAATATCATTTGAGGTATTTCTATGTCTCAGTAGGACACGTGCAAATAAGATTAAGAGAAGTGAACAGAAACATTAGTTTGAGTAACTATCCAAGAAAACTCAACAAAAAATGTCAAAGTTTGTTAACTTTAAGAAATAAATTTTAATAATGTATAAAATACAGTGGAACCCCGATAAGTCGGCCCCCGATAACCCGGAAGTCCGGCTAACCCGGACCGATTTTCATCAGACAAAAATTTAACAAATAAACAATTTAACACTTTTATCAAATAAAAATGTATGTAGGCCAAATAATATTTCAGAGATAATGTGTATTTGTGTAATTTGAACACATAAGTACAATAGTAAAAATGATTCATGCACACGGCGGCAGCCAGAGCGACCGTCTCAGCTTATCGGAAAGAACAGACACCTGTCTGTATTCCTTTTTCTTTATTTATGTCAAACTGTCTTAGCATTGTTTAAAAAAGACGTGACTATTTAAAAATTCTTGTATTGTGTGTAGTACAGCCTATTAATCACTTCCGTTCTGTAATGTAATCGTGCTTCAGATTGTGTTTTGTGGTATTATAATATCACCCTGTACAAAATATGTTTAAAACTCATTCAAAGTCATTAATCCATGTAGTATCTGTTCTTGTATCAATAACCGCAAGTAACATTGAATTGTCATGTTTTGTTATTATTTAAATGTGTATATAAACATTAACTCGGTGGAGAAAGATTATTGTACTCAGTTAGTAATTATTGTTGTAGTAGGTCGTTACTGTGATATGTAAACATATTGTTATGGTTAGTCGTTGATGGAGGTGATTGTAAATATAATGTATTTGAACCAAACAATAGAGTTTTAATTAATTGGGACCAGAAGGCATAACATCACACTATTTAATACATGGCTGATCCTGCAGACTAGAGGAGGTCTTCTGAAGGAGCAGAGATGGCGGTAACAAATTGGAAACGGAGACGGCGAAGATGGACCAGGACGAAGATGCAGAGAACCCAGGGAACAAAGACAAAGTGATAAAATGTAAGTAAGAATGTCTATCTTTATTAAAAATGCTTCCCTCGTTTTATATTATTATTGAACATTGAATATTTATCTTTGCTGATTTTTGAATAATTTATGAAGTATCGATTTTTTTTTAAGAATATCTATGAATTTTGAAACATGAAGTGATTTTTGAATTGAATATTTTTTATCAAAGTTTATTATATATGCTATTCTTGAATTTTTATTGAATTTTGAATCTTTATTGAATTTATTTGAAAAATCTCTATCCGATTTCGATTTTTAGTACGGTTAGTTTTGAATATTTTATGGAATATCGAATTTTTTCCAAAAATTTCTATCGAAGTTTGAGATATGAACTTATTTTGAATATTTTTATCTAAGTTTTGCATATGCTATTTTTTTATTGAATTTTTGTCGAATATGTATACTATTATTGAATTTTTATTAGCCAGTTGTTTTTATTATTGATATTTATTGATTCTATAGATACATTTTAATCGATTTTATGTTAAATTTTGTATGATATGAACCTGAATTAATATTTTTTGAGTGATAAATGATATTTTTTTAATGAATAATGATTAGTGATGACATACGTTGATAAACATTGCTATAAGCAAGAGATTTATTTTTAACGAACCGACCTGATGCGTCGAGATAAGGAATTTGAAGAAGAACTATATAGATAGATAAGAAGAACTAACAATATTATAAGCTAAATATTATGAGGCAACTAGAGACAATAAGAAACCCACTGCTCTTGTCAAATTGGGAAGGTACTAAGTGATTTATAGAAGCTTGAAAGCTTATTAGAGACCCACTCTGTGTTTTGAAGGGTACCTATTTTATTCATGATTATTCGTGAATAAACAACGGCCTCAAAGCAAGGGATAGAGGTTGTGATATTTTTAGAAGAATTTGAACCGCATAAAATACCTATTTCGTGTTTTGAGTTAACTATACCACCTTAATGGTGCGTACAGATCAGGGCGAAAATTCGGGTTAATATTGGCGGAGAACTAAGACATCCGAGTGAAACCTCTTTTATTAAGGTAAAACGAAGGTATCGGAGCTAGTATATGAAGTGATGATTATGATGTTATATGAAATGATATATGAGATAAATGATATATGATTGTTATATGAAATATGTATATGAAGATGAATTATGTACACTGTAGAAGTGTTATTATGTGGAGAAAATGAAGAAATATAGTTGTAGTACCAGACAAGAAGAAGAAGAGAAAAAAAAGATAATTTTTTATTAAAATATGTGGGAAAAATGAAAGAAGAAACATAAAAAATGCCAAAATAAACAAGCAAAATTAAGAAGATACTAAGCAAATAAGTAGCTAATCATTGAATTTTTGTCTAAGAATTAAAATTGTAATTTTTTTCTAAAGTAACGTAAATTATAAATACTCATTTTTAAATGTAGATAATGAATTCAGGTTAAATTTTCGCGGAAAATGGAAGTGTTTGAATTAAGGATAGACAATATCTTACAATAAGTTTTAGTAAGGGATAGTAAGCAAAGGGACACAAAAAGTGAAGTTCTTAGAGAGATTAAATCTTTATTATAGGTACAAGAGAGTTATTAGAAGTTTTTTTAGAGACACATATTAAAAGTTTTAGAGAGATTACATTTTTATTATAGGTACAATATTTTAAAGTTAGTAAGGCGTATATAAATAAATCAAAATAAGACTGAAATAATAAGATGAAATAGTAAAGTAACGTTAAATTCTTTTTTATATACCATTTAATAGAAGTTTAGGTAATATTTAGCTTAGCTTAGGAAGTATTAAAGTCGAGATTTTATTACAATTAGATTAGTTACGGCTTATAGGCACTAAAAGACTATTTAAAAGTTAGGATCAATTTCATTCACTGTGGACACTGTTTTGATGAAGTGAATTAGTAAACGGGAAAAAGGACGAAAAGACACGACGTGAAAGTACGTGAACTAGTGATAGGTTATAAAATACCAGTTTAGTTTAGGGAAAAATCGATTGATCTGAAACGTACCATGTTATAGTTAGTTAGGATAGTTAGGAAATTTAATTTTTGAAAATAGTATTAGGTAATCATAAACACTCTGTGAAAGGGAAAGAGGGATATACACTCAGATATTCTTCTTCTCTTCTTAGGACTTTCTTTTTTTTTTTTTAAAAACGGCGATGATAGACAATCAATCTTATTTTAAAAATATGTAATTTTAACAAAACGGGGAGGTGTGGTATTATAATATCACCCTGTACAAAATATGTTTAAAACTCATTCAAAGTCATTAATCCATGTAGTATCTGTTCTTGTATCAATAACCGCAAGTAACATTGAATTGTCTGTCATGTTTTGTTATTATTTAAATGTGTATATAAACATTAACTCAGTGGAGAAAGATTATTGTACTCAGTTAGTAATTATTGTTGTAGTAGGTCGTTACTGTGATATGTAAACATATTGTTATGGTTAGTCGTTGATGGAGGTGATTGTAAATATAATGTATTTGAACAAAACAATAGAGTTTTAATTAATTGGGACCAGAAGGCATAACATCACACTATTTAATACAGTTTGCTTTGTCTACGTAATGGTAACAAAACGTAAAAATGTTGCAGTGACAATGGAAAAGAAACTAGAAACATTAGGTAGGATTGATAAAGACGAATCTTTAAAATAAATGTATTGCAGCATCATAATATGATATTATGCTACCATAGGTCTGGATCCCGCGTATGAAAAAAAAGTTGATTAATAGCAAGCTAAAAATTTATTAATAGCTTAAGGGTGTCTAGTCGGATAAACTTTGATATATGAGAACACTGGAACAGGGGCAGTTTTAATTGTGGAACAGGTCAAAAATTTGGAACGGTCAGAACACGAAAATGGCACATTTGTTTTGTCCGACAGAACAGACTTAAACTCTCCGAACAGAGATTAAACTCTCATGCAAAAATCAGACTGCTATTTATCACCTGTCATAATTTCTGTCATTTGACATATTCTACATGTTCCACTCATTAAAACGCCAATTTGGTGATAAATAGCAGTCTGATTTTTGCATGAGAGTTTAATCTCTGTTCGGAGAGTTTAAGTCTGTTCTGTCGGAAAAAATACATGTGCCGTTTTCGTGGTCTGACCGTTCCAAATTTTTAACCTGTTCCACAGTTAAAACTTCCACTGTTCCAGTGTTCCCATATATTAATGTTTGTCCGACTAGACACCCTTAAGCTAATAACAAATTTTCAGCTTGCTATTTATCAATTTTTTTTTGTACGCAGGATCCAGACCTACCATATTATGGTGTCGGTACATCTCTACAGTATGACTGAGTTTTTTACCAAGAAATGAACAAAACTCTACACTCTATACAACTATACGTAATTTAGATGTGTACTGTGCATATGTGTTTCATGTTTTTGTAATTGTAATGGAGGTTATTTATTAATTTTTACTATATTCTCCGGCTAACCCGGATTTTCGATAACCCGGATCGGCCGCGGTCCCGATTAATCCGAGTTATCGAGGTTCCGCTGTATTCAATAAAATTGGGAAATACAGGGTGAAAAATATTTTCTCGGGGGTGAAACAATATACATTCAAAATAAGTCCGGAATTGGATAAAATCACTTATTCTAAGCAACTTTTGATCTATAGAGTTTTTTCACTAAGTCAATACTTTTCGAGTTATTTGCGAGTGAGTATGTTAATTTTTAACAAAAAAAAACATGTTTTTGGACGGTTTTTCGCAAATCAAAAAACGAAGCACTTTACGGGGAAAACTCATTATAACTTTTCTAAAGTGTTTAAAAAAAGGTTTCATTCTGTTTTTCAAAAAAACTTTTGACGTTAAAAGTACGTGAGTTACGCTAAAAATATTGTTGGTTCCTTTTATTGTTTGGTAAAAAAAATCGCGAAAATTACCCCCTGATTAGCATCCCAAATAAAATTAATAGGCGAGCGGCAAGCAACCACAAAATGACCAGGTACTGACCACGGAGAGGTGAATGGCCAATTTTAGACATACTGTATGTTTTTGACGGTGTTGAAAACGAAAATGAGATTTATTTTGAATTTCATGTGGGGGAACATTGTCAAAATCGCAATTTTACCCTAAAAATAAAAAAAAATCACGTTTTTTGCGTTTACCTCGCTACAACTCTGTTCCATTTTAATATTTTTTTCTGAAATTTTTACAGTATATAGCTCTAACATTTCTGAAGACAACGGTACCTGTTTCAAGCTTTAATTCTTATTCTGATAAAGGTTATGAATTTTTCAAAGGAAAATGTGCGAATGGGTGCATTGCAAAGTTTAATCGCAAAAGTTGAGTGACGAAATTTAAAATTTAATCTTTTAATGACGTTTATGTTAAAATAGAGATCCCCAATATAACGGTTATTTTTCGAGATACTGACTGTATAAATATCTTGGGTGGACTGTATTATTTTTGTGGTTCTAATAAAAGGAATTTATCTTCAATTTATTAAATTTATTCTTCGTCTAAAATACATTCGTTGGTGTACGTAATGAAATTGAATTATTGGATCTTGTCATTCTGACAATCGGCAACTTACCAAATATCAGCAAATATGTCATTGCCACCTTATTTAGGATTAAACAAATTATGTATTAAGTTTTAACATAGCCCCCACCTTGAAGGGAACCTTCAAATAATAATAATATTAATGTAATATAAAACACAACAAAATTAACTACATTACACATACGAGTCCTGTAATGGTAGTAAACAGAGGTCTCTAATAGTACGTTTTAAAACACCATTGGACGTCCGAACTTCCGCTACCCTAGAGATATTGTCTTTTCCAGGAAAAAATTTTAACACTCGTCCAATGTTCCATCGGAAAGACGGTAACTGGCTATTCTTGATGAGGACAAAACTGTCCACTATTATTGGAGATACAGGTTCGTTCCATTTATACTGCTTGTGTAGTTGAGTGACATAGTCTTTTGAAAACCGATTACAGATTGTTGCTTCAGTTGTTGCACAAATTGAAGTCTAGATAGTCGGTTAGATGGAACTTCTTGAAAATCAGCATCAGGAGGGTCTGTGATGATCCGTCCAATAAGAAAATGTGAAGGAGTTAGAGGATTTAGGTCAGGAGGATCATTGGATAATGCAAATAACGGCCTGCAATTTAATATTCCTTCAATTTGAATTAATAGTGTATTAAACTCTTCATATGTCAATATTGCATCTTTCAAAATTCTTTTAAAATGAAATTTTGTACTTTTGACAGCAGCCTCCCATAGGCCACCAAATTGGGAGAGTATGGAGGTATAAAATGCCAGATGAAACCCTGATTTGCTGCAAAATCTAAAACAACACCTTGATGCTGTTGTAAAAATTGACCCAACTCCTTAAGTTCATTGTAGGCACCTATAAAAGTAGTACCATTATCTGAGTATATATTTGAAGGCATACCTCGTCTTGAAATAAATCTACGTAAACATGCCACAAAATTTTCACTCGTTAAATTTGAAACTAATTCAAGATGTATTGACTTGGTTGAAAAACATACAAAAACACATATATAGCATTTGGTAATTAGTTTACCTCTTCCCTTTCTATCTGCAATTGAAAATGGGCCAGCATAATCTATACCACTATGCTGAAAGGGAAATGATTGCAAAACACGTTTGTCAGGTAGGTTAGACATGAGTGCTGTACAGAGAGTAGGCTTTTCCTTAAAGCATATCATATAGTCTTTTATAAACCTTTTAGCTAGTAGATTTTTTGCTCCTCTTATCCAATATTTTTGTCTAATAGAAGACAAAAGTGATTGAGTTCCTGCATGTAAGAGTGTATTTTGTTTGTGTTTAATTATGAGGTGTGATAATGGATGCTTTGAACATAATAATTTTGGATGTTTTATGTCAAAGTTAAGCAAAGTAAAACGTAACCTGCCTCCTACACGCAAGACACCAACCTCATCAATAAAAAGTTGCAATGAACGTATTTTATAATGCTTTGGTAATTGTTTATTGGTATTTAGAATGTGAATAATATCATAAAATGACTCAATTTGGGCTGATTTATTAAGTTTCATTGTAACACTATTGAGTTTACTTGCATTAAGAGTTCCTTTATTTATAGAAATCTTTTGTAGTTTGTTAAGGTTTTTTAATTGAACATAAAATTCATGCCAAGTTTTCCACAAGTTTTTAGGAATATGTTCATCCCATAGTAATTCTTTAGACCATAACTCTTGAATAATAATTCTTGCTATTATAATACATGAGCTAAGCAATCCTAATCGATCATAAATTTTGGAAATATAAGATAGAATAATTGTTCTTTTTGTAACATGGTCTGAAGGTGTAATAAACAAATCTGGTTGACTAAGCCACTGAATGCATAAAGTTTTAGATGATTCATTTTCTCCTAACATGAGAATTGAGTTGAAAACATTGTTGTCTGCAAGTTCATTTAACAAAGACTGTGAATTAGAAATCCACTTTCGAAGTTGAAAATGGCCCGAATTTAAAATAGAACAAATTTGTTGACACAGAAGTTTAAGTGTTTGAAGCTCCTTGGCACCAGTTAATAGATCGTTTACATAGAAGTCCTTTAAAACAGTTTTGGAAGAAAGTGGGTATTTATTTGAATGATCAATACCTAACTGATTTAAACATCGTATGGCTAGATATGGAGCAGCTGAAGTGCCATATGTGACTGTACTTAACTGCAAAACCTGAAGTTCTCTCTCTGGATCATCTCTCCAGATAATTCTTTGTAGTGATTCATGTTCAGGGATCATTTGAATTTGTCCATATATTTTGCTGACATCTGCTGAAACTGCGTAAATGTATTGTTTGAATTTGATTAAAATAGGAAATATATTACTTTGGATCTTAGGACCCACATATTGTATATCCTTAGGAGACAAACCACTAGTAGTTTTACAGCTTCCATCGAAAACTACTTTTAGTTTAGTAGTGAGACTTGATTCTTTGTATACACTATGATGAAGAAAGTAATAGGTTTGAAATTGTGTATCAATAGTCCTTGTAACATTGAATAATTGACCAAATTCTTGATATCCATCAATAAATTGCTTGTATAAGTATTTTAACTTTGGATTGGTTGTGAGTATTTTTTCGAGAAAATAGAAGCGTTTTACCGCAGTATCAAAGAAATTGCCTAATATTTCTGGAGGATATTTAAATGGCAATTTAACAATGAATTGTCCATTGGGAGCTTTAGATGTAGTATTTAAGAATAATTGTTTACTTTCAATATAATCTTGTGATAAAAAGTTACTTTCAGGAATTTTTTCTAATTCCCAAAACCTTTTTAATTGCTCATCTAAACTTTCAATAACAGAAAAATTGAAAATGTGTTGACTTGAAATGGGTTTTGATATTGGTGCTAAGCCTGCTACTGTCCAACATAGCATTGTATTTTGTAAAATTGGTAAGTTTTTCCCTAATTTTATTTGGCCTTTTGATAGCAAAAACCAAAATTCACTAGCTCCAATTAGTATGTCTATGCATACTGGCTCATAATGAGACGGATCTGACAATTTAATATTTTCAGGAATGCGCCACAGAGAATTGTTTAAGACATATGATGGAGTAGCAGTGCTAATACTTGGTACTACTGGACAGTTCAAAATTGTAGAAAACTGTTTATTGCTTGAAATTATATTGATGCTGCTTTTTTTATGAGTAATGCTTTCAGATTGGTTAATACCGATAATTGGAATATGTCTATTGATCAATGGAATATTAATTTTTTGACAAAAAGGCTCAGTGAATAAATTTGATTGTGCACCACTGTCTAAAATTGCTCTAGCTTTATGAAAATTGTTGTATTTATCCTTACCTTGAAATGTTACAGTAGGCAGCAAAACTTGTGTAACTGGAATCTTATTTTCAACTAATAAATTTGTTTGACTAGTAGATGGCTCTAAAATTATTGTTGATTTAATTTGAGAATCAATGTGCAGCAATGTACTATGCTTTTTTGAACATTTTTTACAATTATCTAGTCTACACTGATCTTTGGTATGGCTTATATTTGATTTTATTTTTGGTAAAAAGTTATTTTTTATATAGTCAAAAGATTGATTTGAATTGGGGAAAGTTGTACCATTAGTAACATTAATTGCATTTTTATTCACATAGTTCATTAATATTGCCATAGCATCAAAAAATGATGTTTTAAATTGCTTTCGTGTTTCATAATGAGTCTCTAGATCTGTTTCATCACATTTCTCCTCTATAGTTCTCTGGAGTTGATTAAACTCTTGTAATAAATCATTGTAACCAGTTAACCTGTATTCTACATCTGAAATAGTAGGCAAATTGGTATCTATACTTGTAGCAAATTCATTTAACATTGCTAGTTCTTGAGTCAATGAATTTCTGTTTCTTATTAATTGTTTAATAGACATATTAATAATCAAAATGGAAATATAGGCTAAATAGAAATTGTAATCTAGCAATGGTTTGACAAAGGTATAAATAGACCTTTGACAATAATTGTATTTGTATTGTAACAGAGGTAATATCGTATCTACCTCGTAATCCTCGTATAATCGTACCTCGTAATATAGAAATGGTAAATTGGCAATTGATTGAAAACAGGTATAAATAGACCTGTTAAAATTGTAATCTAGCAATGGTTTGACAAAGGTATAAATAGACCTATGACAATAATTGTATTTTTCGTATTTGTATTTGTATAGAAGTAAAATCGTAATACCTCGTAATCCTCGTACCTCGACCTCGTTATATAGAAATGGTAAATTGGCAATTGATCGAAAACAGGTATAAATAGACCTGTTAAAATTGTAATCTAGCAATGGTTTGACAAAGGTATAAATAGACCTTTGACAATAATTGTATTTGTATTGTTATAGAGGTAATATCGTATCTACCTCGTAATCCTCGTATAATCGTACCTCGTAATATAGAAATGGTAAATTGGCAATTGATTGAAAACAGGTATAAATAGACCTGTTAAAATTGAACTTATATTGAACTTATATTGAACTTGAAACTTGAACTTGAACTTATGGAAATAGTATCCCAAGTGTAATTATTGTGCAATGGTAAATGGACAAATTATTTCATCAAAAATAATTGTATTTTACTTGAAAATTGTATCAATTTTGAAATAATAGAAAAAATGCAATATTGACCTAGAAATGTACACCAACGTTAATAGTCCTGTCGCCAGGGGGGGTACAACGGCCTCGTTAATTCAGATGGACTTACTCAAGTTTTTTTTATGTATTTTGACCCGTAGAACACGAATTTTTTGGGTAACAGTTGATCCGAATGTCGATAAGATTGTTATAGACCAAGAACTTGAGGAATCAAATAACAGCGATTTTTGGCAAAACAAAACAATATTTTGTATTTTTTGGGCCATTTTAAGTAAAAAATATTTCTACAAGTTTTTTCGTAGGATGCACAGTTTTCGAGATAAACGCGGTTGAACTTTAAAAAAATCGAAAAATTGCAATTTTTGAACCCGAATAACTTTTGATTAAAAAATAAAATAGCAAGTCTGCTTACCGCATTTGAAAGTTTAAGTCAAATTATATCGGTTTTGATTATTTGCATTGGTAAAAATTTATTTTTTTATTGTTTAACAAAGCTATAAACACGTAGGGTTTCCCGTGCTTTTACATGCGTTTTAACGCATGTAACGTAGAAATAGTCTTGATTGCACTAGTACCTATTCTACCTACTCGTTCGATTTTAAATGAGAAATCATAGAAACATCACTCACGCACTAGTTGTTTGTAGCTTTGTTTAACAATAACACAATAAATTTTTAGCAATGCAAATAATCAAAACCGACATAATTTGACTTGAACTTTCAAAGGCGCTAAGCAGAATTGCTATTTTATTTTTTAATCAAAAGTTATTCGGGTTTAAAAATTGCAGTTTTTCGATTTTTTCAAAGTTCAACCGCGTTTATCTCGAAAACTGTGCATCCTACTAAAAAACTTGTAGAAATATTTTTTGCTTAAAATGACCCAAAAAATACAAAATATTGTTTTGTTTTGCCAAAAATCGCTGTTATTTGATTCCTCAAGTTCTTGGTCTATAACAATCTTATCGACATCCGGATCAACTGTTACCCAAAAAATTCGTGTTCTACGGGTCAAAATACATAAAAAAAACTTGGGTAAGTCCATCTGAATTAACGAGGCCGTTGTACCCCCCCTGGCGACAGGACTATAAATGAAATCAGTTCCAAGATCTAAGTAACTCGAACTGGAATCGAAATGTCAATTTGACAAATATTCAAAAATAAATATTCTAAATAATTTCAAAATAATCGTTTTAAAGTTGCAAATAGGGGGTAATTAAAATAATGTAAAACTGCAAACCCTTAATTACAGTAATATGATCAGAAAATAGTTTAAAAGGATATCCTCGTGTTATAATTTTAATAGCGTTCTTGAACTGTAATTTATAGTTGACCAATTCGTTTATAGATTGAATGTCACCTCTTTGTGTAATAATTTCTCTAAATAGTTCACTACTTGACTGGGCCACTGACTGCTACTATAGACTTCGCTTGTGGCTTCTTCTTCAATAGATTGTTGCAATTAATTTTATTGAATATCACCTCTTTGTGTAATAATTTCTTTAAAATAGTTCACTACTTGACTGGGCCACTGATCGCTACTATAGACTTCGCTTGTGGCTTCTTCTTCAATAGATCGTTGCAATTGATTTTCAAAATATGGGGCTCGAATTGGACCAAAAAATATGTATAAATATCTTGGGTGGACTGTATTATTTTTGTGGTTCTAATAAAAGGAATTTATCTTCAATTTATTAAATTTATTCTTCGTCTAAAATACATTCGTTGGTGTACGTAATGAAATTGAATTATTGGATCTTGTCATTCTGACAATCGGCAACTTACCAAATATCAGCAAATATGTCATTGCCACCTTATTTAGGATTAAACAAATTATGTATTAAGTTTTAACACTGACCATGGGTGGTGAATGGCCTATTTTGGACTTAGATTATGTTTTTGACGGTGCTGAAAACGAAAATGAAATTTATTTTAAATTTTAGGTGGGGGAATATGGTGAAAATCGTACTTTTACCCTAAAAATAAAAAAAAGTGAAATCACGTTTTTTGCGTTTAACTCGCTACAACTTTGGTCCATTTTAAATTTTTTTTTAAGGTTTGTACACTATATGTTGCTCACTTTTTTGAAGACAATGGTACAGGGGAACCCCGATAACTCGGATTAATCGTGACCGCGGCCGATCCCGGTTATCGAAAATCTGGGTTAGCCGGAGAATATGGTAAAAATGGATAAAATACGGTATACTTACAGATAAACTCCGTTAGAATTGAAATAACATGAAATATATATAAATATGCACAGTACCTACACATCTAAATTACTAAAAACACAAACACAAACGTAAGCAAACCGAAGCGAACAATATACAAGACTGTACTACACACAATACAGTCACAATCGATGTTATGTTATTTAGGAACAGTGAAAACTAAAGACCGTTGTTTGAAAAGGAATTTTTTAAATAGTCTTTTTAAACAATGCTGTTTGAAATATATAAATAAAGGAATACTACAGACAGGTGTCTGTTGTTTCTGCCGGCGCGCCGTGTGCCATGAGTCATTTTTACTATCCTACGGTTCAAATTACTCAAATACACATTATCTCTCAAATATTATATTACATACATTTTTATTGTTGAAATGTTTATCTGATTATTTCATTCATAGGAGATTCTGACCCATAGAAAGCTACAGAAATCTAAATTAGACTGATAATTTTTGATTATTTCATTCATAGGAGATTCTGACCAATAGAAAGCTACATAAATCTAAATTAAATCGATAATTTTTGATAATTTCCCGTCGTCAAGTATATTACGTCAGATGCCCTTCGTTTCTACGAAAAAATACATTCAGTGACATTAATGACAATTAATGTTTTAAAAATTATAAAAGTAATGACTTTCAACCGTCAAATTAATATTTATAACTGTGTGTTTAATTGTACTAATTTGTACTTACATAAATAAATTAACAATAAAATGTTGGTGTTGAACAGTTTTATTCATGAAATAATCGCAACAAATTGCACTCGATCTCTAAAATTAATATAGAATTTTTGCCCTCGTGACACTTTGACATAATTTCACTCGCCCTCGTCTCGTGAAATTAAAACTGTCAAAGTGTCACTCGGGAAAAATTTAATAATTTTAGAGCTCTTGTGCAATTACTACTGATAATTTCCCATCGTCAAGTATATTACGTCAGATGCCCTTCGTTGCTACGAAAAAATACATTCATTGACATTAATGACAATTAATGTTTTAAAAATTATAAAAGTGATGACTTTCAACCGTCAAATATTTCTAACAACTGTGTGTTTAATTGTACTAATTTGTACTTACATAAATAAATATCAATAAAATTTTGGTTTTGAACAGTTAAATTCATGAAATAATCGCAACAAATTGCACTCGATCTCCAAAATTAATATAGAATTTTAGAGCTCTTGTGCAATTACTACTGATAATTAACTATGTATTTTGATGGAAAATAAGCCACAATTCAATTGAAAAATAATTTTATTAACATTTCGACGCCCAAATCGGGTGTCGTTGTCAAAATACAAAATACTGAAAATCAAAATGTTTATCTGATGAAAATCGGTCCGGGTTGGCCGGACTTCCGGGTTATCGGGGGCCGACTTATTGGGGTTCCACTGTATCTGTTTTAAGCTTTTAGTCTTATCCTAGTAAAAGTTATGAATTTTTTAAAGTACAAGGTGCAGTTTCGTGAATTGCAAAGTTTAATCGCACAAGTTGAGTGGCAAAATTTGAAATACATAATAATCACGTTTATGTTAAAACATTATGTATGTTATGTTAAAAGTTTTCTGAAAAGTTTTAGTTTGAAATGTTTTATAGAACAAAAATGGCGCAACTTTTAATATAGACGTTATACATCCCAAAATAACGCTTATTTTTCGAGATACTAACCATGGGCGGTGAATGGCTAATTTTGGTCTCATTTTATGTTTTCGATGGTGCTGACATGAAATAGTTATTTTCCTAACCAGTGCGCAAAGTGATACTTTCAAGCACGAGACTGCCGTTGACCCGAACGACGCGATAGCAGAATTCGGTCAAGCAGTCGAGTGGGAGGAAGACACTTTCCGCATGAGTTAGGAACAATATTTTTTCTAGAGAAGTACGTTTGGAAAAAGGCACAAAAAAATAGAGTCATATTAATTTTTATTTAGGAGTGAAAATACACAAATTAATTCTTTGACAAGGTTGTCAAAACCAAACTTTCAATATAATGGGTTACCACTACGACGATTTAAAACCATTGTAATTGTCTACTGATTTGACTTTTAAATATTATGTCAAAATAATTTTATTTCATCGAATTATTGCGTTAATTTCATTAGACATGAACACAATAAGATACATTTGAAATAAATTAGTAAATAATATCTAAATATTAGTTTATTGCATGTATTATAGTATATTATAATGCCATATTAGAAGCTATTCTACTTTCCCGCACGCCGTGCGAAAAAATTTACTTTCACGCGCGCCGTGGGGGAAGTGCAACTTTCGGAAACGAAATGCGTGCTAGAAAGTGGCTGTTTAAGCACGGCCGTAGAAAAAAGACGTTTATTTTGAATTTTATGTGAGGGAACATTGTAAAAATCGCAATTTTAACCTAAAAATGAAAAAAAAAATGAAGTCACGAATTTTTACGTTTAACTCGCTACAACTCTGTTCCATTTTAATATTTTTTTCTAAAATTTCTACAGCATATATTTCTCACCTTTGTGATGACTATGAAAGCAACTGTTGTCTTTCAGTCTTTTCTTCATAAAAGTTATGAATTTTTAACAATCAAAGGTGCAGATTCGTGAATTGCAAAGTTAAATCGCAAAAATTTAGTGGCAAAACTTTAAAATTTATCTATTTGATTACGTTTATGTTAAACCATAGAGTTCAAAGAAGTTTTATGGGGAGTTTTAGATCTAGATGTGTTATAGAAAAAATATGGTGTAACTTTTAATTTTAAGAAAAACGTGGTTAATTTTTTTTATTTTTAGGGCACAATTGCGATTTTGACCATGTTCTCCCATATAAAACTCAAAATAAACTTGATTTTCGTTTTCAGCACCATTAAAAACATAAAGTAAGACCAAAATTAGCCATCCACCACCAATGATCAGTATCGAAAAATTAGCGTTATTTTGGAGATTTATAACGTCGATGTTAAAAGTTGCACCATTTGTTTTCTATAAAACATTCTGATCCAAAACCTTCCAGAAAACTTCTTTGTACTCATGTTTTAAAAAGAATTCAATTTAAAATCTATATTTCAAATTTTGCCAGTCAAATTTTGCGATTAAACTTTGCAAATTAGGAATCTGTACCTTGTACTTTAAAAGATTCATAACTTTTACTAGAATAAAACTAAAGCTTAAGACCATCGGTACATAATTCGCAAATATTTTATGGCTATCCCTACTTTTTCTGTCTTTACACGGCAAATTACGTGTAGTAAAATTCACACTGGTATGGATATGTAAACATTACTAGAATGTTATTCTACTTAAAAATGTCATCATTAACTTAAAGAGATGGCTTTTGAATGTTCTTGGATAACTGTTATTTGTATAATTGCAAATTATTAATTCAGTTAATAAATGTGATAATTTTTTCACTAACTATGTATTCAGTGATTGTAGTAATTTATATGTACAACAAAAACTAATACTCAATCAAGAAAAGAGGAAAAGTGTTTTTTAATAATATATTGTTACTATGGAACGCTTACAATTTTGAACATCTTTAACAACAAAATACTTGGATCACAGAATATATTATCTTGATGTATTCTCTGCTTGGATCTTCCACAAATAATACACAATAAATAACTTTTTATTAAGTTCTCGTCTTAAATCAATTATTTATCAAAAACACTATATATCAATATTATTTAATCAACAACTCAAAATATTCCCGATGCCATGTCAAATACTTAAAATTGTCACTGATTGTCACTGTCTGACTGACAATATGCTGATAATATTCTATTCGACTGAGTGCGTTATAAGACAAAGATTATAAAAGTGCTCAGGGACTTTCGGCCCTCGCTAATAACGTAATCTTTCATTCTGCGTTTAAATTTTTCAAAAATACTTATTAGATTTCTCAGGATTCGAAAAAAATAAATCCCCATTTGAATAGCATTGCAGCCAAAAATACGTACCCATCCCCTTAAAGCAGAAACCATTGTCTTCAAAAAAGTGAGCCATATATAGTGTACAAACTTTAGAAAAAAATATTAAAACGGATCAGAGTTGTAGCGAGCTAAATGCAAAAAACGTGATTTCATTTTTCTTTTATTTTAGGGTTCATTTAAAATTTTGACAATATTCCCCCACCTAAAATTTAAAATCAATTTCATTTTCGTTTTCATCACGGTCAAAAACATAATCTAAGACCAAAATTAGCCATTCACCACCCATGGTCAGTATCTCGAAAAATAAGCGTTATATTGGGGATTTCTAATGTCGACATTAAAAGTTGCACTATTTTTTTTTTCTATAAAACATTTTGATCTAAACTTACCAGAAAACTTCTTTGTACTCTCTATTTTAACATAAACGTGATTAAGAAGCTAAATTTGAAACTTCGTCACACAACTTTTGCTATTAAACTTTGCAATGCACAAATCCGCACATTTTCCTTTGAAAAATTCATAACCTTTATCAGAATGAGAATTAAAGCTTGAAACAGGTACCGTCGTCTTCAGAAATGTTAGAGCTATATACTGTAAAAATTTCAGAAAAAAAATATTAAAATGGAACAGAGTTGTAGCGAGGTAAACGCAAAAAAACGTGATTTTATTTTTGGGGTAAATTGCGATTATGACAATGTTTCCCCACATGAAATTGAAAATAAACCTCATTTTCGTTTTCAGCCCCATCAAAAACATACAGTATGACTAAAATTGGCCATTCGCCTCTCCGTGGTCAGTATCTCGAGAAATGAAAATGCGTTTTTTGGGGGTGTTCCACTCGTTTATAATCGTTATCGCTTCACAAGTTACTTCACTTATGTATTTTTTATATGATGTATAAGATTCATTGGTTCAATGTGCACATTTTTGAAAAAAATTGGTTTCAAAATAAACACTTTTTTAATTTTGAAAAAAGTTCATTTTTATTTACAAAATAACTTTAAAATTATTGGTAATACCAGAAATCTCAAAGAGTAATAAAATGTGCGTTTTGCTTTTCTGAATATTTTGGATTTTGTGTTTTCTTGTTAGACAAAAATTGGTATGCTATGGCTGTTCAAAATTGGCATAAACTCGTGATTAGTTACTCGTTCAAGCCATTTTAACTACAGCCTTTTCAAAAATAAGCACTTTGAACCGATGAAACTTACAGATCATATAAAAAGAATACATAAGAAAAGTAACTTGTGAAGCGTTAGCGATTAAATTTATTTGTGTTGCTAATTAGGGGGAGATTTCGCGATTCTTTTTACCAAAAAATAAAAGGGCCAACAATATTTTGAGCGTAACTCACTTACTTTTAATGTTAGAAGTTTTTTAAAGAAACAAAAATAAATCTTTTTTAAACACTTTAAAAATGTTGTAACGAGTTTTCCCCGAAAAGTGCTCCGTTTTTCGGTTATTTCACGTTCAAATATTCTATTTTTCGTCAAGTTGACAAATGCCAAAGTTATAATAATTTTTGGATCTCTTACAGAAAATATTGAATTTTGGCGGTTTTTTCGTAGATAGTGTGTTGGTTTGTGTTCCCGTTTGGTTTTTTAATTTGTTATTTACAGTTTAGAATAGTTTACTGACAATTTAGTTTTTCTGATTAGGTAAGGTATTGGAAATTTTATTATACTATAGTATTAAGGTAATATGGACGATAAAATAGGCGGGGATCAGCCCCCGCCTAAACAGGATCCACCTGATAGAAGCGTTATGAACTCAGAAATGGATATAACAAAAAATAATGGTAAAGTTATGATATCCAGAACAGGTATGCAGCAATAGATATAGGTCCCTTTTATGTCATTGTTGAACCAGTAGATAATAGCTATCGTTTATCACCAGTAAAAGTAGGTCATTTTCTTTTTAATAATTCTAATTTTAAAAACGAGGTTGTTGACATTAAATTAATAGGTAGAAACAAAGTAAAAGTTATATTTAAAACATTCCATACAGCAAATAAAATCATTGAACATGAGGTTATTAAAAAAAATAATTTAATTGCTTACATACCTATGTTTTTTAATCACAAGAAGGGTATAATCAAAGAAATTGACACATTTTTAACTGACAATATAATATATATTAGATAATATTGAGAGCGAAAGAAAAGTAGTACAGGTAAAAAGAATGACGAAGAAAATACTAGGCCCAGATAAGGAGGTACAATATGTACCTAGACAAATGCTTATCGTGACATTTTTAGGTAATAATTTACCACAATATGTAACAATAAATTTGGTCAGGTTTGTAGTAGAACCATATGTTTATCCAGTGGTCCAGTGTTTCAAATGTATAAGGTATGGACACACAGCAAAGTACTGTAGAAGTACCACAAATAAATGTGAACGATGTGGCCAAATACATGAAAATGCAGACACTCAAGAATGCACAAAAGAAGAATATTGCATACATTGTGAAACAAATGGACATCAGTCTATTTCCAAACATTGTCCCAAATATTTGCAGCAGGTAAATATAAAAAAGATTATGTCACAAAAAAATTTTTTAAGGAAGCGGAATTGTTAGAAAAAATTGCAGTTACTCTAAAGTAACTTCTAATAATAGATTTGATGTATTGAACAATTTGGAAAATTTTCCACAAATGAGTCAAATTGATAACTCTGACATATCATCTACGCCAACCAGTTCAAATAAAAATTGGGTACCACGACCACAATCACAACCAAAAAAGCGTAAAGCTATTTCACCGATTATTATAGAAGAAACACCAAATTTTCAAAACAAAATTAAAATAAATAATTCAATCTTACCTAATCCGCACAGAGAAGACTTTCAGATATACAAGGAAAAATTAGAAATGATAGTAATGCAAAAACTACCTATAATATTCGAAAATATATATAAAAAAACTTAATTTAGATATCACAGAAATGCAGGTTATAAAAGAGACACAAAATGAACTAAAAAATTTATTAGGATCTATTCAACAAGATGCTGGAAATCAAGAAAATGAATAAGGAGTTTAATATATTACAGTGGAATGCAAAGTCTATAATAAAAAATAAAGCAAATCTCTTAAATCATATAAACCAAACACAAAACGTTGATTTAATTGCACTAAATGAAACTTGGTTATCACCTAACCAAAGTTTTAGATTAAATAATTATAATTTTATAAATAAAAGTAGAGCAGATGGATATGGTGGCGTAGGAATACTTATAAAAGATCATTTTTGTTATTCTGAAATAAAATTTAGAAACAACTTTAATACAAAAATAGAAATTTGTGCAATATATATAGAAGACCTCAAAATATCAATCATATGTATATATAAACCACCAAATGTACAAGCTACAAAAAATGATTGGACGAACATATTTACACAAATACAAGGAGAAAGTATAATTTGTGGGGACTTCAATGCACATCATAGCATATGGGGCTCGGTGCACGACAATATTCAAGGTAAAAATTTAGCAGACGCTCTAGAAAATCTCAATTTTATTGTTTTAAATGATGGTAGACTTACAAAAATTACTAGACCAAATGAAAATCCTTCTCCAGTGGATCTAACACTTACTTCACCAAGCTTGATCGGTTACATAGGATGGAATCCTTTAGATGATACGCTAGGCTCAGACCACTTTCCCATAAGTACAATCTTAACAAGGACATATAATAACAGCATAATACAACCAAGTAGAAAATGGATTGAATCTTCGGCCAACTGGGAAAACTATCAAAATATTTTAACACACAGCATGGAAAATGAAAGTATTACTTCCACTGAAGACAATTTTGAACAGTTAGTCTCTAATATTAATAAAGCAGCTTGTGAGGCAATGAAATGCCGCACAGCCGCTAGTAAGAAAAACACAAGACCAGTGTGGTGGGATAGAGATTGCGACGAGAAAGTGAGAGATAGAAAAGACGCTTTAAAGAAGTATAATAGAGTATCAAATTTTCAAAATTATATAGATCTACGCAAAATACAAGCACAGTGTAAACTACTATTCAAACAAAAACAAAAAAAATGTTGGGTAGAATTTATCAATCAACTAAATAAAAACACACCAATATCAAAAATTTGGAATTTTATTAAAAAAATATCAAATAAGAATAACACTCACAAAAAACCTCCACTAACGCAATCAATTATTGAGGAATTATTAGATACATATGCACCAACTTATGTACCAAATATATTAAAGACTATTGATAATAATATGCATGTAATAGATTGCAATGAGCTTCAAATTCCGTTTGATCTTGAAGATTTGGAGGTTGCAATGAAAACAGCGAAGAATACTACTCCTGGATATGATTTTATTACCTATGAATTAGTTTATAATTTACCCATAATAGCTAAGGAGCAATTAATTAAAGTTTTCAATAGTTGGTGGGTAGGAGAGCAATACATAGATCATTTTAAAAAATATATCATACAACCATTATTAAAAGCTAATAAAGACAAAAATTTATCCAAGTCATATCGACCAATTTCTTTAATGTCATGTATAAGTAAAACCTTTGAAAGATTAATCAAAGCTCGATTAGAATGGTTTTTAGAATCAAATTGTATTTTACCTAGTACACAGTGTAATGTTATAATGTAACACGTGGTAGGGTTCCTAGGTTAACTTTGGAGGATAGGTTATAATGAAACAACTTGTATCTATCGTGTCTAGATTCAGAATGGTTTTATTTTCGTTTCACTGTCCTTGTCACTGTCACGTCACTCTTACAATATTACCAACTTGAGTGCGTTCCGAATACTACCTATTTACATACATCACATCCCCCTCTTTTTATAATGACAAAATAAACATAACTTTCTTTAACAAATCTTTAAATAAACATTTATAAATTTCCACAATTGTTTCATTCACCCTTTACCCCCTTTTATTTTATAATAAAATTACTTATAAATCTAGTCTATCAGGTTTTTTAACAATTCGACCTGAAGAGGTTTGTGGAGGTAAGTTTATTGGAGAGTGATGATCAGAATGGTTATCAGAGACACTTTCAAAATTTTGTGACTCACTAGTTTCAGATTCGTTATCTGAATGTTCATCGTCAGAAGTTGCAGGAATGCGAACTAAAAATTGTCTATTTCTTGCAATTTCTGACCCAGAATCTCTTAATTTAATCGAGTAGGTTTTATCTCTTAATTTATGTGTGATAAGACCTTCTCTCAATTTGTTTTTATCTTTAATATAAACTTTTTCATTATTTTTAAGCGGTTTTAAATTTATTGTCCCTCTATCATAATAAGCTTTTTGACTGTTTTGTCTTTTCTGAAAATCGCTGATTACTATTTTAGAATTACATAATTTTGGTTTTAGAATTTTGTCAGTGGTGGGAATCTGAGTTCTAAGTACTCGTGACATTAAAAGTTGAGATGGTGATGGTAAATTTGAATCAATTGGTGTATTTCTAAGTTGTAGCAATGTTAAATATGTATCTTTACCATCTCTAAGAGATTTTCTTAGCGCTTTTTTGTAGGTTTGAATATATCTTTCACTTAGATCATTAGATCTATGATTTTCTGGGCTTGACTTTATGCTTTTAAATTCCCATTCTTGACAAAATTTAACAAATTCATTGGCTGTGTATTGTGGTCCACCATCAGAGTAAAATATTTTTGGTATTCCATGACGAGCAAATATCGATTTTAAATGTGTAATTATAGTTGAACTGGTTGTATCGTTCAACAGACAAATTTCTGGATATTTACTGTAATAATCTACCACCATTAAATAACTTTTTTGACCTATGTAAAATATATCAGAGCCAACTTCCTCCCAGGGGAGTTCTGGGATATTGTGTGGAGTCAAAGGTTCTCTCTTTGCATTTTCAAATTGTGGGCAAATTGGACAACCTTTAACTTCATTCTCAATGTCAACTGTCATGGAAGGCCAATATAATGATTGTCTAGCTAACATTTTACATTTATTTATTCCTTGATGGCCATAGTGAATTCTTTTTAACATTTCTTTTCTCATTACATGAGGAATTATAATTTGACTATTCCTCATCAACAAACTATCAAAGAAGGTTATTTCATCTTTAATCTTAAAAAATGCTTTTAAATCTTTATGTACATTATTTAATTCTTTTGGCCAACCTTTTTTTATGAAAGTCTTTAGATCAATTAAAGTTTTGTCTTTGCTAGTCTCTTCTTTGATTTTTTGCAGTTGATTGTTTGAAACATTAATGTTTAATCTTACTAAACAAATTTGTGATTCTAGTTCAATATCTAAATCATTCTTTATTACAGGCAATTCCGAACAACATCTCGATAGCGTATCAGCTATATATATAGTTCTTTACCTTTTTTATACATCAGATTATAGTCATACCTCTGCAATTTAAATAACATTCTTTGAAGTCGTGGTGGCGCATTCATTAAGGGTTTCTTTACTATGGATATCAATGGTTTGTGATCAGTTTCTATATCAAACTTGGAAGCATATATATAATTATGAAATTTCTCACATGCCACCAGAACTCCAAGAAGTTCTTTTTCAATTTGTGCATAATTTTGTTGTGTTAAAGTTAAAGCCTTTGATATGTAAGCTACTGGTTGACCTTTTTGTAACAGTACAGCTCCTATTGAGTCTTTTGAACAGTCAACCGATATTAAACACTTTTCATTTATATCAAAATGTCTTAATACTGGGCTTTTTGAAATTATTTCCTTAATTTTACTAAAACATTCATCATGTTTATGTGACCAATGCCATTCTACATTTTCTTTAATTAATTCCCTAAGAGGTGCGGTTAAGTCTGACAAATTTTTTATGTGTTTAGACAAATACGTTATCATTCCTAATAATCTCTGTATGTCTTTTTTATTTTCTGGCTTTTTCATATCTTGAATGGCTTTAATTTTATCACTATCAACACTTTGACCATCTTTATTGTAATTAAATCCTAAAAATTTTACATTTTTTACACCAAAACTACATTTTTCATAATTAAATTTGACATTATTTATCCTAGCTCTTTCTAAAACTTGATATAAACATTTATCATGTTGTTGTTTTGATGAGGCACAAACAATTAAATCATCAATATATGTTTCTACACCCTCCATATTAAATATTTTACTGAATCTTTTGTGAAACACTTCACTTGCTGAACTAATGCCATAAGGCAGTCTTAAAAATTTATATCTACCATAGCAAGTGTTAAAAGTACATAATTTACTACTTTCTTCATCAAGCTTTATGCTCGAAAATGCTTTTGAGGCATCAAGCTTGCTGAAATAAACGTTACCTTTTAAATTTGCAGCTATTTCATCAATCGTAGGGAGTTGAAAGTGCTCTCTTTTGATAGCTTTATTCAAGTCTCTAGGATTTATACAAACTCTTATGGAATTACTTTTTGGTTTTCTTACCAAGACTATCGAGTTGACCCAATCTGTAGGTTCATCAACCTTCTCAATTATTCCATTTTTCTCCATTTCAGCTAATTCAAGTTTTAGTTTCTCCTTTAATTGTAGTGGAATCTTTCTTGGAGGATGTATAACTGGTTGTGCAGTTTCATTTAGCATGATTTTGTATGGCTCATCCAAGCAGCCTATACCTGAAAAAACTTCTTTAAATATTTTTTTCACATCAGAGTAATCATTTTTAAATGTAACTTCTCTAGAATTCAAATTATTTTCAATTTTTTCTATAGTATTGATTCTTTTTAAAATATTTAAAGCTTTACATGTAGGAAGACCTAATACCGTTGGTGAATTAATTTCTACCACATAAAACATTATGTTGTACATGTTATCTTTATACTTGCATTCTAAACTACATTTTCCAATGACCCTAAGTGTTTCATCCGAAAATGTCGTTAACCTGCAGTTTGTTTTCTGTAGTTCAACATTAACTTCTAGAGAATTTAACTTATTTATTGATATTACGTTTGCCATTGCCCCTGTATCTAATCTACAGCTTAATTTACGCTTGTTAACTTCAAAATTTATCATGAAATCATCATCAAAACTGCTATTTTTAGTATTTACCAAGCCTATAAACAAATCATCTGATTCTGAATCATCTACATCTACATACTTAATTTGTTGTTGAAAACATTTTTTTGCATAATGCCCTATTTTATTACATAAATTACACTTAGCTTTATATGCTTTGCATGGTTGGCCTCTGTGCTCCATTCCGCACCTACTGCACCCTGAACTGCTTCCAGATTTACCATTGAACTGGCCGTCTTGGGACTTTGAATGAGTTGGATTCACTCTTCTGTCTTCCCACTGTTCTCTATTTACATATTTCTTATTGAAGTTTCTTTTCTTTATGTAGTGCACCTCCTCTGACTTCATTTTTTCAGACTGGATTTTCGAACTTTCTATACCTTTACACAGATTGATTGCTTTTTCCAAGCTCATCTCATCTTCTTCTAATAGTCTCTGTCTCATCGTTTCATCTGCTACCCCACAAGTTATGCAAGTCTTAATCAGACTGTCCTCCAAATTCTCTAGCTCACAATTTTTTGCCTTGTTTATAATATCTGTTATAAATTTGTCTACTGACTCACCTTCTTCTTGTTTTCTGGTGAACAGGCAATACCTTGCATTTGACACGTTGCTTTTTGGCTTGAAATGTGCTTCAAATTTTTTTATTAACAGTTCTACTTGTCTTTTTCTTCTGTTGAGAACTTAAACGTGTTATATATTTTGAACCCTTCGTCCCCTATTAACTGTAATAGCTGTGCACACTGGGTTATTTCAGGTTTCTTTGTTAATTCTGTAGCTTGTAAGTAGTTTTTGAATCTTTGTATGAAGAATTTCCAATTTTCATACACGTTACCTGACATTTGCATCGAGTTTATAGCTGCCTTGAATTCCATTGCACTTATATCTTCTTTTTTTTAACGTATTCGATTTAGTTCGGCATCATGTAATGTTATAATGTAACACGTGGTAGGGTTCCTAGGTTAACTTTGGAGGATAGGTTATAATGAAACAACTTGTATCTATCGTGTCTAGATTCAGAATGGTTTTATTTTCGTTTCACTGTCCTTGTCACTGTCACGTCACTCTTACAATATTACCAACTTGAGTGCGTTCCGAATACTACCTATTTACATACATCACACACAGTATGGATTTCGCCGAGGTCTTGGATCATTGGATGTAGTAACAAAGCTAGTTACAGATATACAAATTGCGCTGTCTAAAAATGAGTACCTAGTTTGTTTGTTTCTGGATATAAAAGGAGCTTATGATTCAGTAGATCTTAACATACTAAAATATAAAATGTGTTCACTTGGTTTCAATAATGAAATCTGTAATAATATATTAAATCTATATACTAATAGAACAGTATGATTAAAAGATCATAGAAATATACTACACGGACCAAGAGTTGTAAATCAAGGTCTGCCACAGGGTTCAGTATTAAGTCCAACATTATTCAACTTATATTCTGCTAGTATTCATAGTTTGTTTGACGAAAATATTAAATGTTTACAATATGCAGATGATATCTGTATATACTCCACCCAAAAAACCTACGACGACTGTCTACGATCATTGAGGCATATAGTTGAAATTATTATACAATGGACAAATGAAAATAATATGACAATGTCCACAGAAAAATCCAATATTATGTTTTTCACCAGGCATAGGTTGCGCGCACCGGGAAACGTAACCTCGAGTGGGCGTACTATACCAGTGGTGAATCAGTATAAGTATCTAGGGATAGTACTAGATAATAAACTTCTGTGGACTAAACATATTCAATACATCAAAGGTAAGTGTGAAAAAAAAATATACTAAGGTGTATTACCAACAGAAAATGGGGTGCAGATCCCAAAACAGCTTTATTGTTCTACAATGCTTGTATTCGGTCAGTCGTGGACTATGGGTGTTGGATATATGGATCAGCAAGAAATACGAACTTAAAAATTTTAGATCGGATCCAATACAGATGCTTGAGAATATGTTTAAGTGCAATGGTATCCACTCCAATAAACGTTATGCTAGCAGAGTGTAATGAAATCCCATTAAATTTACGTAGACAATTTTTAGCTCAAAAATACTGCATAAAGCTAAGAAACACTGAGTCAGACCTTTTAACAAATCTGGCTTTATTAAACATGGAAAACTTAACTAGTAAATATTGGAGAAAAAAAATTCACCACCACTAACAGATGCATTCATTGAAACCAGGAATTATACAGATTTACACAAGAGTAAATTATTACCAATATATAAATTTCTGTATAAAACTTTGATAAAAAAAACCCAGAATCATAATTCCTAAATATACAGAATCAAATCATTTAAATAATATTTTAGTAAAATCTATACTGAGCGACTTTGTGGATTACACAGTAATTTATACAGACGGTTCTAAAAATCAAACAGGAGTAGGATGTGCTATGTATGTGCAAAATACCCATCAACATAATAATTACAAATTATCTAGTATTAGTAGTATTTTTACAGCTGAGATTATAGCCATCGAAAAAGCTCTAGAATGGATCAAAGAGAATAATATTGAAAAAGCTGTGATAATAACAGACTCCAGATCTGCAATATATGCAATTGAAAATACTGATTTTAGTTCATACAAATCAAAAATTTTATGTAATATAAAAAATAATTTGTCTAAAGTGGAAGTAGTATTTATATGGGCAAAAGGGCATGCCGGTATACTGGGTAATGAGAAAGTGGATGAGTTGGCCAAAGATGCAATAAAAAAAGGTGAGATACTAACTCACATCTTATCGACAGATGCAATAAATGACGTCAAAGTTAGAATAAATAAAATATGGAAAAAAGAATGGAAAAATATTACAAGCATGTCAAAAAATTTATATTTTTCTTTACATCAAGAACTTCCTCCGCCACCTGAATACATATTTAAATATAACCTGCCAAAGCAAGATATTTCTACTATCGTCAGATTAAAAACTCGACACGGGAAATATGAGGCACATCTGCACAAATTAGGAATAATTAATTCATCAGTATGTTTTTGTGATAATGTTTCGATTAGAGATTTAAACCATATTTTCTTGGAATGCAAAATTAACGAGATATATAAATCAATTATATTACAATTTACGACAAACAAAAGTTCATTTTCCAATTAGTATAGAATATCTACTAAGTTGTCATAAAATGGAAATATTTAAATTACTCATAAACTACTTGAAAGAAACAAATATAATCATTTAAGTGAAATACGTATAAATATAACAAAACTAATAAATTGAGGTAAAAATAAAATAAAAACCTGTGGCTAACGGACTCGCATCCAAGCCATTTTTTCACACACACACACACACACACACACACACACACACACACACACACACACACACACACACACACACACACACACACACACACACACACACACACACACACACACACACACACACACACACACACACACACACACACACACACACACACACACACACACACACACACACACACACACACACACACACACACACACACACACACACACACACACACACACACACACACACACACACACACACACACACACACACACACACACACACACACACACACACACACACACACACACACACACACACACACACACACACACACACACACACACACACACACACACACACACACACACACACACACACACACACACACACACACACACACACACACACACACACACACACACACACACACACCACACACACACACACACACACACACACACACACACACACACACACACACACACACACACACACACACACACACACACACACACACACACACACACACACACACACACACACACACACACACACACACACACACACACACACACACACACACACACACACACACACACACACACACACACACACACACACACACACACACACACACACACACACACACACACACACACACACACACACACACACACACACACACACACACACACACACACACACACACACACACACACACACACACACACACACACACACACACACACACACACACACACACACACACACACACACACACACACACACACACACACACACACACACACACACACACACACACACACACACACACACACACACACACACACACACACACACACACACACACACACACACACACACACACACACACACACACACACACACACACACACACACACACACACACACACACACACACACACACACACACACACACACACACACACACACACACACACACACACACACACACACACACACACACACACACACACACACACACACACACACACACACACACACACACACACACACACACACACACACACACACACACACACACACACACACACACACACACACACACACACACACACACACACACACACACACACACACACACACACACACACACACACACACACACACACACACACACACACACACACACACACACACACACACACACACACACACACACACACACACACACACACACACACACACACACACACACACACACACACACACACACACACACACACACACACACACACACACACACACACACACACACACACACACACACACACACACACACACACACACACACACACACACACACACACACACACACACACACACACACACACACACACACACACACACACACACACACACACACACACACACACACACACACACACACACACACACACACACACACACACACACACACACACACACACACACACACACACACACACACACACACACACACACACACACACACACACACACACACACACACACACACACACACACACACACACACACACACACACACACACACACACACACACACACACACACACACACACACACACACACACACACACACACACACACACACACACACACACACACACACACACACACACACACACACACACACACACACACACACACACACACACACACCACTAACAGATGCATTCATTGAAACCAGGAATTATACAGATTTACACAAGAGTAAATTATTACCAATTTATAAATTTCTGTATAAAACTTTGATAAAAAAACCCAGAATCATAATTCCTAAATATACAGAATCAAATCATTTAAATAATATTTTAGTAAAATCTATACTGAGCGACTTTGTGGATTACACAGTAATTTATACAGACGGTTCTAAAAATCAAACAGGAGTAGGATGTGCTATGTATGTGCAAAATACCCATCAACATAATAATTACAAATTATCTAGTATTAGTAGTATTTTTACAGCTGAGATTATAGCCATCGAAAAAGCTCTAGAATGGATCAAAGAGAATAATATTGAAAAAGCTGTGATAATAACAGACTCCAGATCTGCAATATATGCAATTGAAAATACTGATTTTAGTTCATACAAATCAAAAATTTTATGTAATATAAAAAATAATTTGTCTAAAGTGGAAGTAGTATTTATATGGGCAAAAGGGCATGCCGGTATACTGGGTAATGAGAAAGTGGATGAGTTGGCCAAAGATGCAATAAAAAAAGGTGAGATACTAACTCACATCTTATCGACAGATGCAATAAATGACGTCAAAGTTAGAATAAATAAAATATGGAAAAAAGAATGGAAAAATATTACAAGCATGTCAAAAAATTTATATTTTTCTTTACATCAAGAACTTCCTCCGCCACCTGAATACATATTTAAATATAACCTGCCAAAGCAAGATATTTCTACTATCGTCAGATTAAAAACTCGACACGGGAAATATGAGGCACATCTGCACAAATTAGGAATAATTAATTCATCAGTATGTTTTTGTGATAATGTTTCGATTAGAGATTTAAACCATATTTTCTTGGAATGCAAAATTAACGAGATATATAAATCAATTATATTACAATTTACGACAAACAAAAGTTCATTTTCCAATTAGTATAGAATATCTACTAAGTTGTCATAAAATGGAAATATTTAAATTACTCATAAACTACTTGAAAGAAACAAATATAATCATTTAAGTGAAATACGTATAAATATAACAAAACTAATAAATTGAGGTAAAAATAAAATAAAAACCTGTGGCTAACGGACTCGCATCCAAGCCATTTTTTCACACACACACACACACACACACACACACACACACACACACACACACACACACACACACACACACACACACACACACACACACACACACACACACACACACACACACACACACACACACACACACACACACACACACACACACACACACACACACACACACACACACACACACACACACACACACACACACACACACACACACACACACACACACACACACACACACACACACACACACACACACACACACACACACACACACACACACACACACACACACACACACACACACACACACACACACACACACACACACACACACACACACACACACACACACACACACACACACACACACACACACACACACACACACACACACACACACACACACACACACACACACACACACACACACACACACACACACACACACACACACACACACACACACACACACACACACACACACACACACACACACACACACACACACACACACACACACACACACACACACACACACACACACACACACACACACACACACACACACACACACACACACACACACACACACACACACACACACACACACACACACACACACACACACACACACACACACACACACACACACACACACACACACACACACACACACACACACACACACACACACACACACACACACACACACACACACACACACACACACACACACACACACACACACACACACACACACACACACACACACACACACACACACACACACACACACACACACACACACACACACACACACACACACACACACACACACACACACACACACACACACACACACACACACACACACACACACACACACACACACACACACACACACACACACACACACACACACACACACACACACACACACACACACACACACACACACACACACACACACACACACACACACACACACACACACACACACACACACACACACACACACACACACACACACACACACACACACACACACACACACACACACACACACACACACACACACACACACACACACACACACACACACACACACACACACACACACACACACACACACACACACACACACACACACACACACACACACACACACACACACACACACACACACACACACACACACACACACACACACACACACACACACACACACACACACACACACACACACACACACACACACACACACACACACACACACACACACACACACACACACACACACACACACACACACACACACACACACACACACACACACACACACACACACACACACACACACACACACACACACACACACACACACACACACACACACACACACACACACACACACACACACACACACACACACACACACACACACACACACACACACACACACACACACACACACACACACACACACACACACACACACACACACACACACACACACACACACACACACACACACACACACACACACACACACACACACACACACACACACACACACACACACACACACACACACACACACACACACACACACACACACACACACACACACACACACACACACACACACACACACACACACACACACACACACACACACACACACACACACACACACACACACACACACACACACACACACACACACACACACACACACACACACACACACACACACACACACACACACACACACACACACACACACACACACACACACACACACACACACACACACACACACACACACACACACACACACACACACACACACACACACACACACACACACACACACACACACACACACACACACACACACACACACACACACACACACACACACACACACACACACACACACACACACACACACACACACACACACACACACACCACTAACAGATGCATTCATTGAAACCAGGAATTATACAGATTTACACAAGAGTAAATTATTACCAATTTATAAATTTCTGTATAAAACTTTGATAAAAAAACCCAGAATCATAATTCCTAAATATACAGAATCAAATCATTTAAATAATATTTTAGTAAAATCTATACTGAGCGACTTTGTGGATTACACAGTAATTTATACAGACGGTTCTAAAAATCAGTAATTTATACAGACGGTTCTAAAAATCAAACAGGAGTAGGATGTGCTATGTATGTGCAAAATACCCATCAACATAATAATTACAAATTATCTAGTATTAGTAGTATTTTTACAGCTGAGATTATAGCCATCGAAAAAGCTCTAGAATGGATCAAAGAGAATAATATTGAAAAAGCTGTGATAATAACAGACTCCAGATCGGCAATATATGCAATTGAAAATACTGATTTTAGTTCATACAAATCAAAAATTTTATGTAATATAAAAAATAATTTGTCTAAAGTGGAAGTAGTATTTATATGGGCAAAAGGGCATGCCGGTATACTGGGTAATGAGAAAGTGGATGAGTTGGCCAAAGATGCAATAAAAAAAGGTGAGATACTAACTCACATCTTATCGACAGATGCAATAAATGACGTCAAAGTTAGAATAAATAAAATATGGAAAAAAGAATGGAAAAATATTACAAGCATGTCAAAAAATTTATATTTTTCTTTACATCAAGAACTTCCTCCGCCACCTGAATACATATTTAAATATAACCTGCCAAAGCAAGATATTTCTACTATCGTCAGATTAAAAACTCGACACGGGAAATATGAGGCACATCTGCACAAATTAGGAATAATTAATTCATCAGTATGTTTTTGTGATAATGTTTCGATTAGAGATTTAAACCATATTTTCTTGGAATGCAAAATTAACGAGATATATAAATCAATTATATTACAATTTACGACAAACAAAAGTTCATTTTCCAATTAGTATAGAATATCTACTAAGTTGTCATAAAATGGAAATATTTAAATTACTCATAAACTACTTGAAAGAAACAAATATAATCATTTAAGTGAAATACGTATAAATATAACAAAACTAATAAATTGAGGTAAAAATAAAATAAAAACCTGTGGCTAACGGACTCGCATCCAAGCCATTTTTTCACAAACACACACACACACACACACACACACACACACACACACACACACACACACACACACACACACACACACACACACACCACACACACACACACACACACACACACACACACACACACACACACACACACACACACACACACACACACACACACACACACACACACACACACACACACACACACACACACACACACACACACACACACACACACACACACACACACACACACACACACACACACACACACACACACACACACACACACACACACACACACACACACACACAAACACACACACACACACACACACACACACACACACACACACACACACACACACACACACACACACACACACACACACACACACACACACACACACACACACACACACACACACACACACACACACACACACACACACACACACACACACACACACACACACACACACACACACACACACACACACACACACACACACACACACACACACACACACACACACACACACACACACACACACACACACACACACACACACACACACACACACACACACACACACACACACACACACACACACACACACACACACACACACACACACACACACACACACACACACACACACACACACACACACACACACACACACACACACACACACACACACACACACACACACACACACACACACACACACACACACACACACACACACACACACACACACACACACACACACACACACACACACACACACACACACACACACACACACACACACACACACACACACACACACACACACACACACACACACACACACACACACACACACACACACACACACACACACACACACACACACACACACACACACACACACACACACACACACACACACACACACACACACACACACACACACACACACACACACACACACACACACACACACACACACACACACACACACACACACACACACACACACACACACACACACACACACACACACACACACACACACACACACACACACACACACACACACACACACACACACACACACACACACACAAACACACACACAAACACACACACACACACACACACACACACACACACACACACACACACACACACACACACACACACACACACACACACACACACACACACACACACACACACACACACACACACACACACACACACACACACACACACACACACACACACACACACACACACACACACACACACACACACACACACACACACACACACACACACACACACACACACACACACACACACACACACACACACACACACACACACACACACACACACACACACACACACACACACACACACACACACACACACACACACACACACACACACACACACACACACACACACACACACACACACACACACACACACACACACACACACACACACACACACACACACACACACACACACACACACACACACACACACACACACACACACACACACACACACACACACACACACACACACACACACACACACACACACACACACACACACACACACACACACACACACACACACACACACACACACACACACACACACACACACACACACACACACACACACACACACACACACACACACACACACACACACACACACACACACACACACACACACACACACACACACACACACACACACACACACACACACACACACACACACACACACACACACACACACACACACACACACACACACACACACACACACACACACACACACACACACACACACACACACACACACACACACACACACACACACACACACACACACACACACACACACACACACACACACACACACCACTAACAGATGCATTCATTGAAACCAGGAATTATACAGATTTACACAAGAGTAAATTATTACCAATTTATAAATTTCTGTATAAAACTTTGATAAAAAAACCCAGAATCATAATTCCTAAATATACAGAATCAAATCATTTAAATAATATTTTAGTAAAATCTATACTGAGCGACTTTGTGGATTACACAGTAATTTATACAGACGGTTCTAAAAATCAAACAGGAGTAGGATGTGCTATGTATGTGCAAAATACCCATCAACATAATAATTACAAATTATCTAGTATTAGTAGTATTTTTACAGCTGAGATTATAGCCATCGAAAAAGCTCTAGAATGGATCAAAGAGAATAATATTGAAAAAGCTGTGATAATAACAGACTCCAGATCGGCAATATATGCAATTGAAAATACTGATTTTAGTTCATACAAATCAAAAATTTTATGTAATATAAAAAATAATTTGTCTAAAGTGGAAGTAGTATTTATATGGGCAAAAGGGATGGGCAAAAGGGCATGCCGGTATACTGGGTAATGAGAAAGTGGATGAGTTGGCCAAAGATGCAATAAAAAAAGGTGAGATACTAACTCACATCTTATCGACAGATGCAATAAATGACGTCAAAGTTAGAATAAATAAAATATGGAAAAAAGAATGGAAAAATATTACAAGCATGTCAAAAAATTTATATTTTTCTTTACATCAAGAACTTCCTCCGCCACCTGAATACATATTTAAATATAACCTGCCAAAGCAAGATATTTCTACTATCGTCAGATTAAAAACTCGACACGGGAAATATGAGGCACATCTGCACAAATTAGGAATAATTAATTCATCAGTATGTTTTTGTGATAATGTTTCGATTAGAGATTTAAACCATATTTTCTTGGAATGCAAAATTAACGAGATATATAAATCAATTATATTACAATT